>NW_026712926.1:0-43786 GCF_030625045.1 Achroia grisella
GAGATTAGTAATTTATATGAGGAACTTATTAGTGTTGACTGTGTGCCTCCTTCGACTACAGTTCCATACACTCATCCTGTTGTGATTGACCATACTAGTGATACATCTCCTAAATTAGGCAACTATAACAATAACATTTGTATGTTGAGTCATAATAAATTAAAAAAATATTTAAAACTAAAAAAGTTTATTATTAGGACTCGGAATATATTAAATAAGCGTTGTAAAAAGGGTCAGTTATTGAAAAGAAATACTTTAAATAATTTAAAATTGCATGATTATATTAATAAGTGTAATAATAAGTTAGTGGAAAGCCAAAAGTTATATGACATTGATACAGACTACCTAACTTCAAAAATCAATAGTTTAGAATCTTCACTTCATGATTTAAATACAAAGTATATTATCTCTCAGAAACAAATCCAGGAGCATATTTTAGCAATGGATGATCTGATTGATGTCAGTAAATACAATGCTGACCGTTTTGAGTCGTTGACTAAGCATTGTACATGTAATCACACAAATATATCAAATAATAATTCAGTTATAACTGTGCTGGAAAATGAAGTTCAGGGTGTTTGTGCCAGTGACTGTAACCCTAAGAGTAGCACAATGGTGTTCTCTGACAGAATAGGCTGTAACTTTGGATCTATTTTGAAGTATCATCTTAAGGGTGATTTATTAAACTACTGTATGCCAGAAGCATCATTTACACAAATAATAAATAAAATTAAATCTATAAAATGAACAATATGACCACAATTGTGTTATTTTTTGGTAATAGTATTCAATTAAATAGGCAGGATGTAATTAAAGGAATTGAATATTTATTACAATTAAATGTGTATAAGATTGTATTGTGCGCTTTTCCTTACACAAATAGACATCTTCATAAAAAAATTAACAGTAAGGTACATTACCTGAATAACTTATTACATATGTTGACATGTCGTCATAGTGACATTTTTACATTTTTTGATACTAATAGTTTTATTAGTGATTTTTATTTGACAAAAGATACAATGTATCTCTCTAAATCATCTAAAAATAAAATAGCCACTTTAGTGGCTTATAATATTGACTACATGAACAGTTTACATGGTAAACTTAAACATAAAAATACTGACATAATAAATAATTCTATTAATATTTGTGACATAAATACTACGACTGCAGATTTAAACTGCTCACAAAGACAAAGGGAAAGCAATCAGAATTAATAATTGTTCATCAGAACACAAAGTTTTCCCGGCAGCGAGTTAATTATACAATTATTTTTAGAAAAGTATAATATTGATATTGTCTGTTTCACAGAACATTGGCTTAAAGAGAGCAATATGATGTTCAATTTAAATAATTATAACGTTGTCAGCTGCTTCAATAGAAAGTCAGTTAACAGAGGCGGGTCTATGATAATTGCAAGAAATAATATTAAAGTAAAGGAACGTGCTGACATTGTTAGACTTTCTATTGAGTGTTGTATAGAATTATCTTGTATAGAACTAGAAAATTATATCCTTATATGTGTGTACAGGCCTCCTAATAGTGATTACAATGTTTTTGAAGGGGTGATGGAGGATATTTAAAAAAAGTATTTAATAGTATTAAAAAAAATTATTGTATGTGGAGATTTTAACGTTGATATTCTTTGTAACACACCCACATGTACAAAATTTATTAGTTTATTTCAGTCGTTTGATTTATGTCATGTCTTTCATGAACCCACTCGTGTAACTGCCACGTCTGCTACTTGTCTTGACAATGTTTTTTTGTAACTGCGAGTATACAGAAAAATTCATAATAAATAAACTTCCATCAGATCACTGTGGTCAAGTTGTTAAGTTTAGCAGTCAAATCAATAAAGTCAACAATAATAAAAAATCAAAAAGACAAATAAATGTTTACAATATTAATAAATACAAAAGCGCGATTAAAAATAAATTGGATTTGCTGTTACAATCTAGTAATAATCCTGATTATCTTTACACCAAGCTAATTAATATTTTATCCGGAGAATATGAACACTTTTTCAAGAAATAAGAAGTTCATGTTAAATCTAAATTCACGGAATGGGCAACAGTATGAATACTTAAAAGTAGAAATATTTTGTTTGATTTATACGATCAATAAATATAGATTTGATGACTAATTCACCACTTATGTGAAAAATTATTCTAAAATTTTTAAAAAAGTTTGTATTATGGCTAAGTCTAATTATTTTAATAAACAAATTAAGCAGTCTTCTGACAAAATTAAAACCATCTGGAGTATTATAAATAAAGAAACTGGAAGATCTAAAATAGCCTGTAATCAATTTACATTAAATTATGATAATAAATTAATAACAACAACAAAAGATGTAGTTAATATTTTTGAAGATTTTTTTGTTAATATTCCGATTGATATTACATCTTCTCTGGACTCATCTCAATCTCGAGCAAAAAAATTACTAGAGACTAATATCGGTTGTTGTTCTTTAAGATTTAAATTTTCACATGTTAGCCCCTTTCATATCATAAAAATATTCAATCAGCTAAATTTAAAAAATACGGAAGACCTTTGGGGCCTGTCTATAAAAGTAGTTAGTTCTTTCATAGATATTGTTGCTCCATATCTAGCCACTATTTTTAATAAATGTATTGATAATGGCGTTTTTCCACATTTAATGAAATTTAGTAAATTAATCCCACTATTTAAATCAGGAGATAAATTTGAGCCTGGGAACTATAGACCTATATCTATTCTGTCAGTTCTAAGTAAGGTGTTTGAAAAGATAATGTTAAATCAAATGTTACAACACTTCAGGGTTAACGGACTGCTTCACAGTCAGCAATATGGTTTCACCGCCGGCAAATCTACCACTGACGCAGGTGTTGCGCTAATGACACATATTTTCGAATCTTGGGAAAAGTCACAGGATGCACTCGGAGTTTTTTGTGACCTATCAAAGGCATTTGATTGTGTGGATCATAAAACGCTTTTGTACAAGCTCGAACATTATGGTATAAGAGATAATGATCTAAAATTAATGAGAACTTATTTAGAGGATAGGGTCCAAACTGTAGATATTGACGGTGTAAAATCTAAGGGAGCTAATATTAAGATGGGCGTTCCACAAGGGTCAATCTTAGGCCCGTTTCTCTTTTTAATCTACATAAATGACCTTCCCTTTATGGTAGAGAAAATTGCAGATATAGTGCTGTTTGCGGATGATACTTCGTTAGTGTTTAAAATTGGACGTCAAAGTAATCAATTAGACGATGTAAATTGTGCTATGTCTGCAATATTAAATTGGTTTACATGTAATAACCTATTATTAAATTCCAGCAAAACAAAGTGTATAAAATTTACACTTCATAATGTAAGACTAATAAATACACAGTTATTGCTTAATGACGAAATAGTAAATTTTGTTAATGATACAGTTTTTTATTTTAGTTATTTCCATAGCATAATATCTTATGGCATACTGCTGTGGGGTCAAGCAGCCGATATAAATACTATATTTGTTTTACAAAAGAGAGCCATACGTTCTATTTATGGTATGGGTTCAACAGAGTCATTACGTCAGTGCTTTAAAGACTCAAATATCCTCACAGTTACTTCACAATACATCTATGAAAATATTATGTATACACGGAAGAACTTAGAGAGTTTTAAAAAACTCAAAGACTGTACAAGTAGAAACTTACGCAATATAAATAAGCTTCTTTTACCTAAATGCCGTCTGCACAAAATCAGTAATTCATTCTATGGTAATTGCATAAGATTTTATAATAAACTGCCAGAATCTGCATTAAATCTGACAGAGAGGCAATTCAAATCTTATATTAAACAATTTTTATGTAAGAAAGCCTATTACAGGATAGACGAATTCATAGATGACAACATATCAAGTAAATAATTAGTTTATTAGCATACAACGTTATAGTTTTATTTTCTCATTGCTTTCTTGATTTAATTGATTGATTTTAGAAATATGAAAGCGTAGCGGTTTTTGTATTAATTGCCGCATGCATTCTTATGTAAAATGTGAATACTATAACTATCAGATGGCAATTGTGAGTAGCTTTGACGTGGTCTAGTGTTTTGAGTAGTCATGCTCACTAAAATGTCCAGACTTGTGGCGGCGTGGTGGGCCGGGTCATTGGGCTCCCTAAAATATGGTCGAGCGCAGTGATGGCTGGCTCATCCGTCATACTCGTGAACGGGTGCTGCTTGTAGGGACTGGTCTGCTCTAATCACTATGACTAATTTTCTCTTATTAATTGTTTAACCAGTTGGTTATTTTAAAATCACTAGTATCCTGACGGCTTAGGCGTAATGCCGGTTAGTCAGGGAGAGAAACACCTCAATGCCTACAATATTCACAATTACCTATCTCTTATTTGTTTTTATAATAATATAAACACTTTCGCTCCAAAACTCCCGCTGCCTACGTTCAATCATCCGTCATCCACTTGTCAATGTCACATAGATTACTTTGGCTCTGGCCTCTGACGTTCCGTTTCAGGTTACATGATTATTGACTTTACCATTTTTAATTAATGGTGCGTCACACGATAGTTAACAGTCGGCCATCCTGCAATAGTGTCTGGCCCAGACACATAGGTAACTGATGAGCGTAGTCATGCTTATCAAAGGATATAGTGTCTACAGGATCATATAACAAATACTAAATTAAATAAACTAAAGATACACATTACTTTCATAACATTGACTATCTTAGTATACTGTCAAAGGTTTACAATCTAAAATCAATACTAACAGAGCTAAGTTTCGGCATGCATTCAGAAATGCACAAAATATAACATAACATATATTAATTTACATAATCCAAATCACCCAAAAACATGAACAACCTTTTAGAGTAACAAACAATTATTTGGCGGTGATTGACTTCTATGAGTCAGACTGTAACATATCACCATCACAATGTAAGTTTCCGATCTTATGAACATTGCATTTTTTTTTATACCTCCAAAATAGAACTTGACATTTCTCATCATGAATATTTTAACGGATAAATTTAACATATCACATTACAAAAGGTAAAACTTAATTACCTACATATATTGAGGAAAAAAATATAAAGAGAAAGTAATATTCTCGTGACATAAAATTAGAACAAAAGCGCTGACTGCCTTCACCTAACCAATAGAAAATAACAGGTCAATATTATTCAAGTGGTTCTAATACCCTCAATACTACTACTACTATTTTACTTCGACGATACTCTTGATTTACCAGAGAATTATTTTAATATAACATAATTCATTGAATTTCAGTTATGATTTACTTAATAATACCATCAGCTCACTGGTCAAGTAATCTATTGCACCCTTTGAACCCTGTACATTTAGGGGACTATAAATGATTGTAGATACTGATCTCAATTTTCTTTACAACACCAGTTTAACATAAACCAAATCCCACTGTTCCAAATTAATGTGAAATAGAAATAATCTTTATTCAAATAAACTCAACACAAGCACCCTTGAGTAGTCAAGTTTTTTGAATCTATCGCTCATTCGGAACGCAGTTTCATCACAAGAAGAATAAACAAGAAACCTGTGTGTTGCTCCCTTAAATAAATATTGATTTACTTATATTTAATTAACAACAAAAATTAGGCATGCGGCAATCAACATAGAAACCGCTACGCACTTAATCTCCGTTCAATCAGACAACATTGACAGCGCTATGAATTTCAAGTTAGATATTTTCTAAAAAACACTGATTTATAAATGATGACATTTATAAATTCTTCAATTTTATAATAAGCCTTTTTTTTTACAAAGAAAATATTTTATGACACATTTGATTTCTTTTTCTGGCAAATTGAGTACTGACTCCGGGAGTCCGTTGCAAAACCCTGCGCAATCTCCATAAAACGAATTACCAACTTTCGTTAAACGAACGTGAGCTTAGTAAGCCTACTATTCACTTTATATTTAATCGATGGTATTCGTAGCCACTTCGGCCATCCAACGTTATCGAAGGGCCTCATTCGATATTATCATAACAGTTAACATCGGGTAATATAATAAAATTAAAATCATATAAAATTTAGTTTGAGATAATTTACATACTTAAAATATGAAAGTTGCCACTGACAACTACACATTACATTTCAACATCATGAATTCAGTCTTTGTTATATTTTTCCGCCTTAAGTTGTATCACTTAATTTTTCACACCAAGTACTAGTCAGCATCTCTGCAAACACAGCTGCCTAGCTAATTAGTGAAATACTTGTTAAAACAATGCCACCGCTTGCCCACTATGAGCTACGGTCTCAACAGATCTGGATTTTATTAGACTCAGCCACCGCTTGCCCGCACAAGGAGCTACGGCCTCAAACTGGTCAAATTCTCATTAGACTCAGCCACCGCTTGCCCACACAAGGAGCTACGGCCTCAAACTGATCAGATTCTCATTAGACTCAGCCACCGCTTGCCGCCACAAGGAACTACGGCCTCCAACTGAAACACATCAAATATTTAACAACTGGTCATTTTCTCAATGAGGCATTCACCGCTTGCGCACGCAAGGAGTTACGGCCTCCAACTAGTCATATTCTTTATGGTACTATGCTATTTTTACTTCAGCCTCAAGTGCTCTACATTGCAACTCAACTATGGGTTATATGCACTCCCATCAAATTTTACTATTACTTTTTATTCTATTACATTTCTTTAAGAACTGGATTTCCTGGTTCCATTTTACTATTTCTCCAACGCTTTAAAGGACTTTATAACATTTAATCATAAGTTAATTCAATTTAATTATGTACCAAATTCGAATTATATATCTGGTTGATATATATCTATCAATTTCTGAACGAACTTGCAATATATTACTACCACATACCCTACTCCTATTATTATCTACCAAATCTTGAGTAGCATCAACAAAAACCGAGTCGTTCGTTGTACGTCGCATTGAGCACACGCAGATCACCATTTTCTCCGTGAACTAACGTATACGGAACCATCAGCCGCGATCTCAGCGCAATCATCTGATCAGTATATCATCAAATCTAAATCACCATCATTTACCTTAAAATCCATAAATCGTATTCAGTCATATGATTATTATATTAATCTCATAATTTCATCGAAGTATTGCAAATCTTTCAGATCTATTCGTTCATGTACAACTCTTGACCGCGTATATTTACCGACTATTTTCCATCGAGATGTATCAAATTTTACCTTGTGATCGTCCTTACTACAATCTTGCAGTGTAACTATCTTGTACACCTCGAGCGCTTTATTCATAATATTTCTAAAGTGTCTGTATACGGTGTCTGGGTTCTATAAATTAGCACCTCTTCTAATTTCCCATTAATTACAACACATTTTCTAAAATATTCTGCGTATTCGGCTGTAACTTTCTGCTTACTAGCAGACCATGTTATCAAGACCATTAGTTATATTTAAATTCCATACACATAAAATCAGTTCTGAAAGGATTAATTTCAATTTAAACTATTTAGTTAGTACAATAGTCAATCCGATTTCTCCAAAGGGCGTTCAGCCACACATACAAGTGCATATAGGTGCTCAGACTAATCTATGGAATCAAATGCCCAGCATTTGATTGCGTTGATCATTACTTATAAAAATTTTAACTTCCATCGTCGTCAAAGACAACGCTTTAAATTTAATTCAATCTTTTTTATCTGATGAATATCAACCAAATATTTGAAAACAACATCACCGTTATTATTATAAACTTCCAGTATCTCTACACCTGTAATTTTGTACAATTCAACATTAAAACACCCTCACTTATTTAATACATCCGTTCTCGTATGCTATGCAAGTGACAATATCAACTCTTATATGTTGATGAGTTCACTATTAAAAGCCTTAGTTAACACTTTTATATTACTTCAACTCAACAATTATGTCAAAAGTTACAATGGTCTAAATACAATACATCCAATCTCATATTCAAGTCAATTGAGTCAACATGTATACCAACAATTCTTACATGCTCGTTAATTTAGCATTATACGCTTCGATTATTCTCTTTTCTTTTTTTTTTAATCAATTAAAATCTTAATAGATACAATATCTCAAGATTTAACAAAGGTTAACTAGAAATTAATAAAATTGGCAAAACCATCTACAACAGTAATTTATAACTGTAAACTGTAATCCTTAACAATATTTAACTTTCTTATATCTTAACTTTCATTTATATCCTCTAGTAACTTTTCTTATATATTCCTGGGATTAAATTGACAGATATAGCCTTACTTCCACAACTTACATTCTCTCTCATTTTAATTTGCATTGGATATAAAGGTCTCTTAAAACAGTTATAGGTTCAATAGGATCCTTTCAACTTAAATCTAGTATACCCATGTACACTTTTCAAAACTTTAATGCTCATACATTTAACAACAATCAATTGTCCTTTTGTTTATTTTTTTTCTTTTAACTAACTGTGCTTCTTAAATTTGTATTCACTATAATCCCATTATAATTAAAACAACAATGGCTCAGCTCGCAAACATTTTCTCAACAAATACTTCTCTATAACATGTAAAACTTACAACTTAGACCATGCAGTATTTATTTTTCATTCTACATATATGCTATTCATAAAGTAGTTTATTATCCATCAGTAAACCATATAAAAATCTCATAAATTGCGCCAGTATCCATATTCATAAACCAGCTCGTCCATACTGACTATCCACGTCTCTCCCTATGGAAGTTTGCATCCAGTCTTTTCCTGCTGTTTCCTTTTTTTTTTCTTATGTCATCTGCTTATCTTTTTTTTCTGCTGTCCTGTGGCTTTTCTTTTGTCTGTCGTCTCTGCCATTTCTTATATATATATTCTTTGGCTATCACTGGTCTCTTGGCTTATAAATTTTTCATTTCATTATATGGCGTCATACAATCCAATCAATCACAATACTATTTAAATGTTAAATAGGCATTACTATATGTATTTATACCTGTACATATGATACAATCTTCTTTTGAATCATTGCTATTTATATATTTTTTTCTTCTATAAATTATACTGATACTGTGCTTGTGAATCACTGTTCATCCCAACGGATACCAACATCTCACTTTCAATCTAAGTTACATTTGCAGTGATTAACTTGTGTTCACAAGATATTGAGGATGTTTCCTATTCTTCTTTTTTTTTTTTTTTACTTATATATTCCTGTCATAGCTATACCGAAATCGCCATGCACTGTCCTCTACAGTACAGTAGATTCACAGAAGATAATTGGAAGTGTGGCACAGTATAGGAGTGCTATCTTCATAAAACTGACTAACTTCAGTCTCATCCTCTTTGGTAACAAAGTTATATTAAATAAAAGAAACTACATGCTTATAAAGGCATAGCATAAAACACCAACAATCAGGAATTCTCATAAATATATAACGGTTGTATAGAATGGGAACGAATTTCCATGCATGGAAAGTTATGCAGCCTATTAATAACCACATTACCAAGGTCATCAGCAAAGTTTTCTAGAATATCCATATCTCTTTACTTTCCTAACAATCTTGTCTGTCTGTGTCTCATAATTTTCCTCTATAATAATTTTAAAGCTTATGTACTTTGAATATCTTAACATTGCCTCCCACAGAGACTATTTAATAATAACTAATTAATATACAGAAACTTCATTAGTCAAATCATAAAATATTTTATAATCCTGTTGTATACAAATACATAAAAGGTAAGTTACATAAACCATTTAAAAATACTATCCAATTTTTCCTTTCTCCTCTATTTCACCATATCACAGTTTACATGTATTCACTTAATTCTCTCCCATCTGTCCATACCTATATACAACAAAAGAGTGCTATGCACTCATTTATTTCCATTTTCCTGCCATAATATCTGAATTATAAAGTTTATTATCCAAATTTTACAATTCTAGACCACACTATTTGACACAATCCATGTGCTAACTTCAAGATGAGTTCATTATTAACTCATGAATGCTTTAAATCAGTTATTATCATCTTCTGATATACATTTATTTATATTAATATTCAATAATATATTCTATATGTTTTATTTTTTTTATATTATCTGTACTTACACAAATATATAATACAATTTGAATTTAAACAATTATGATTTCCTCCTTGGTTGACATTTCAATTCTAATACAGATTTAACAATGAATCTGTCCACTTTATAGTTTCTTAGTACTGTCATTCTACAAATGACACTAAATAATAAAACTCAATGGATAACTTAAGCTCAGATCCTTGCAGCAAATCTTCAGTTCATTAGCTTATGCAGTACACAAGATTGGACAATATAGCAATACATTGCAATATATTACAATAGTCTATTTTCATTATTGTGATAACAATTGTCTTATGTTGTACATATTCATATTATAAAATCATGACATTTTGTGCAATTTACTGTATGGAGAGTTATAACTCATCAAAAGGCAATTACTCTCACTGTTGCGACTCAACATATATATCCAAACATTCTGTATGTACACAAATATTAACGTATTTCCAAAAACTTTTATTCATATTCATAACACTAATAGTATATTTAAAGACAAACTTGTTGCTCAAGTATTGTTTAGAAAAAAGAACAGGTTTCTTGTACAATCAATAATACAATCAAGAGCCAACAACATTCATTTCTGGCTTTACCAAAAGCTTTTCTTTAGATTAAAAGACAACTTCATAAATTATAAAACTAAACTAAAGTCAACAGGTCTTTTGTACGATGAAGACCCAACAACATCCATTTCTGGCTTTACCAAAAGCCTTTCTTTAGGTTAAAAGACAACTTCATAGTTTACAAAACTGAACCAATTGCTCAAACATATAATACATTCAATATGAGCATACAAATAATATATAATTCCAGCATAATATGACACCTTTGAGGAATTGGATATCATCTCTAGGTGCTTTTTCAACACATTAATAATCAATATCATATGATTATGATAACCTTGAGGATCCTAATAGATCTCAATTGGATTTTATACTAATTAATAATTAAATAAGGAACTATTAATAATAATAGTTTACAGTTATTTGGTTTTTAACATTGGAGTTTACTACCAATTGTTAGCCATTGCTATATATGGGCCTTTCTCCACTAACAGAAAAATCATGGTCCTAGCATTTTTTTTACTTTGCCTATATTAATGCATAGTTTTATTTATTAAAACACATAATATATAACCTGTTATATAAGGAGCCAAGCTTAATCAATATTTAGAATCATAATTATTTCATAAAATTGGTCTGAAAGTCACTAAAGACAGTCCTCTGTTATGTCCTAATTCCGGATCGAGTATGATTCGGTTCGGTTTTTATTAGTTGTATTTAAAAATGTCTAAATCTTATAAGGCTATGAACATAAAGAATATTGAATGCATGTGAACAAAAAACAATTATAATTTTAGACATTTTTTTTACACTAAAAACTAGTGTTCAAATTTTGTCCCATACATTTGTGAACAGTCCACTGTCACAATTTGAATATCGCGCCACAAAAATATTAAACACTATTGTGACTATATTTCGCGTGAAATGGAACGTTAACAGTGTGTAGTTTACTCGGTCGTCATGCTGAATAAGTCTCCAAGATTTTGCACAGTGACAACTTCGCGTCTGTGTGGGAATCACGTCTCTGTAATGTTGAGTGAACATTCCTCTGGTAAGTCTATTTTACGGTGTTTTATGTGTTATAATTATATTTATTTAACAAAAAAATTGCTCAGTGTGATAATTTAGACCTGTTTCTGTGTTGTGAAGTAATATTTAAACTGATACGTGGTATGACATTTTTACGTAAAAATAACAGTCCTCTGTACAACAGTCCTCTGGAAATTTATAATACAGAGGACTGTTCAATGGGACAGAGGACTGTTTTATTTGACGTCCGTGTACTTTATTAATAGTCTTTATAGTCTGCACTAACCTACTGCTTGCCAATAGCGTCTTTCTTTCTTACATTGGCCTGTCCCGCTAATTCAGGTCTTTTTTTTCTATTATTATGGATTTTGGAATATAAAATAAAACATGTACCTAACTAACTAAACCATTACGGTTTTTTTATATATTGAAAGTATGTTTTATTGTTTAAGAATTGCTGCAATGCCACCAAAGAAGAAACCTAAAACCAAAGAAGAAATTGAAGAGCAGAAACGAATTGCAGGAAGATCAACGGCGAAAAAATGACCCTGTAAAAAGAGAGCAATTGAAGGAAAAAGTACGTCGAAACTACCAATGAAAGAGGGAAAAAGGTACAACAAAGTCAGTTCATGATATGAGTGGACGTGAACACAAAGCTGTGACTAAAGAATAGAGAAAGCACTGTGCACCTATCGCGCAAAAAAAAGCTTTGAAAAAAATTACAAACAATTTTGTACGACAAAATACGCCCGAATTCGAAGGTTCACCCTCTCCTCAAAGTTCTATCTCTCCATCAGTACTACCTATGACCACTCCACCAAGTGATGCAAGTAATGCGAGAAAGCGTAATGCTAGAAAGAAACGTGACAAAATTATAAAGAATAAAGACAAAAAGTTAGAGTATTACTGAAAAAAATCCGAGAAATATAGGAAGAGATTAGAACGTTTGGAAAAAGCTAAGACAAAGGAAAATGTAGACACACCTAACACTAAACTTACCCAAATATGTGATTCGCCAGGAGCTCGCAGAGAAGCAGTCCAAAACATGGCATTGGAGAGACCTGCAAGAGAACCGCTGATGCCGTCGTCACTGCAGGAGGTGATATTGATAACTAGGAGACATTAGTATAGAGGCTATTCAACGAAGATGATCCGCCATTACCTTGTTCACGATCGACGATAAAGCCATCCAAGAATTGACAAATGACCTTCAAAATGAAACAGTTAATTTAAAAAACTTTAATGGCACTATAAAAATGCATCAAGTATAGGCTGAAATATTAAGAAGTCCTCTGGAATCAGCTCCAAGTACCGCAAAACTCATAATGAAAAGTTTAAGTTGCACTTGTGAAGACGAGTGCCAGCATTTCAATTTAGGAGTGTTAGAGTACAAAAACAAGACAAAACTTAACGTAGATGATATTTACAGACTCTGAAAGTGAAAACATAGACAACTTACAGGATACCACAATGGAAACCCACGACGACGCTGTACTGGCTGGACCTAGTTCAATCAACCAACAGAATTACACTATCGGTGATTACATCGTGGTTAAATTTCTAGTAAGAAACACTGAATATGCTGATACATAGACATGGAAGAAGGCGAACTAACAGTAACCTTCTTAAAAATTTGTAATGCTAAAGGACACACATTCAGAGGCGATGAAAATGATATTTCTTTGACCAAGTATTAAAGAAGTTGCCAAAGCCAGATATTGTCTTAAAAGGGAAACGAATATTTTATTATTTTAATATACCTGTACCTGTTTTTGAGAAATAAGTTTGCATTGATAAGTAAACAAGGCTGATTACAATTATTTTAATTCGTTACTTAGAGAACTAAACTTGCAATTTGTTCCTGATTTATCATCAATACTTATAAGTATTTAATTTCTATATGTGATACAGTATTCAATAAAGAAGAAAATTTATTTGATTACAATTAATAATTAATATTGTGTTTTTCTTCAAATAAACATTGATATAAACTGTCCGCGGGGTGGAAAAAACAGTACCCTGGGTGGCAAAACAGTCCTCTGCCGCATTTTTTTACAAAATTGCCTATAATTCGAAAAATAAGGAAAATTACAATGGTTTCTTGTTCATATGAATTTATATTATAACTATCTATCGATTTAACATATTATATTTTTAATTTTGTTGAAAAATAGGTTGGGACAAATTTCAATAGACAAGTTTCCAGTTAGTAGAGAAAGGCCCATATATATATACATAAATATCCCCTTGGGCACTTTGTGGCTCAGACGTGCCGTATAGGTAGTTTTTTGTTGATCCTTTTTCACTTGTTGATCCGGAGGCCTTTTGTTGATCTAATGCCAGATGACCATATATAAATGTTGATCCGTTTTGAGCCACAACTGTCACGACGAGTAATAATAATAATTAAGCGATTTATACACGATTTTATACAAATCCACCTTTTTGGCATACGACCACTTCTTGATCCAATTCAAACGGGCCAATCAGGGTGCAGCATTTGCCAAGGGCTTCCTCATTGGCACGTTTGGGCTACTACATTATGGCTACAGTAACTTAATAATGTCTAGCTAGTATTTCAAAAATAATAGTCTACCTAATCTAAATATTTATAGAAATCAGTCTGGAGTAACGTGACTCCAGATCAAACCTCAATACTTGTTATTTTTTGAATGGGAATCTTTTCTTTTGTAACAACATTACTGAGCGAATAAAGAGAAGACGCAACGGCGGATCCAGGGGGGAGCGTCATGGAGGTCATGGGAGTCATGGGGGCGTCATGACTCTCCCCCCCCTTAGCCCAGAACTTAGGTAGACCACTAATTGAACTAAAAAATAATGAAACAGCAAATTTTTTTGCACGATCGGAGTGTTGGTGCAGTAGTATTAATTATAATTAAACATTGTTACTTAAAACATAACAGTTAAAGTACTATAACACTAAAAGCAAAATAGGTATTTTCAAAATACTTTTTCAAAATAAATTACCCTTTGAGTTTTTGTTCAAACCTCAGATATTATATTTATTTTAGGTATATCAATCAATACATAGTATAGCATAGTACAGTCTGTCTGTCTGTCTGTTTGTTCCGGCTAATCTCTGAAATAGCTGGACCGATTTTGACGGGACTTTTTTTGGCAAGTAGCTGATGTAATAAGGAGTAACTTACGCTACTGTTATTTTAGAAAAATAAAATAAAATTTCACGCGGACGAAGTCGCTGGGGCCAGCTAGTCTATAGATATACCGAGATTTAATGTTTAAGTTGCTATTATGTTATTGACAAAATTTTACTGTAATGTTACTATTACGTTATCCTACACAATTTGTATTATTTTGGATGAATAAATAAATAAATAAATAAATAATAATCTATACATCTATACATTTAATAAAAATTGGAGTATCTGTTTGTAATATTGAAAAAACCGTTTTTTACTACATGCATATGAATATATATAAGGTACATATACCAAAATAACTATTTTTATAATTTTAGTCTGTCTGTCTGTCTGTCTGTTTGTTCCGGCTAAT
The DNA here is from genome assembly GCF_030625045.1 of Achroia grisella. Lineage (NCBI taxonomy): Eukaryota > Metazoa > Arthropoda > Insecta > Lepidoptera > Pyralidae > Achroia > Achroia grisella. The sequence goes on from NW_026712926.1 coordinate 15,207, forward strand.
CTCTGAAATGGCTGGACCGATTTTGACGGTACTTTTTTTTGGCAGGTAGCTGATTTATAAGGAGTAACTTAGGTTACTTTTATTTTAGAAAAATAAAGTTAAATTCCACGCGGACGAAGTCTCGGGAACACCTTGTTTTTAATAAAAACATCTTTTTTGTGGTACTTGAGAATGTTGAAGCCTGTTGTTTGTAATATTGAAATAACCGTTTTTTACTACTTGCATATGAATATAAATACGGTACATACACCAAAATAACATATTTTACAATTTTTGTCTGTCTGTCTGTTTGTAAAGGCTAATATCTGAAATGGCTGGACCGATTTTGACGGGACTGTTTTTGGCAGGTAGCTGATGTAATAAGGAGTAACTTAGGCTACTTTTATTTTAGAAAAATAAAGTTAAAAACCACGTGGACGAAGTCGCGGGAACAGCTAGTGTATAATATATTAGAGATACCTACGTGTTTTTTTATTGATGACTAGCTGTACACGGGATTACGTCCGTGTTGAATTTAACTTTATTTTTCTAAAATATAAGAAGTTAAATTCCACGCGGACGAAGTCGGGTGTACAGCTAGTTGTCGGTAGTCTAGCGATTTAGCTAGCACACTGCTTTGATTCCTGCTTGGTGGTCGAGGGTTCGATTCCTCGCACGCTGCAAACATTTGTATTCATGAGTATGATTGTTTGTAACGGTCTGGGTGTTTTCTATGTATAGATAATATATATGTATTTACGAAAAAAAATCTTTGTATTTATATCAGTACCCATAACATAATCTTCAGCTAGCTTAACTTGGGTCTAGATGAAGCTGTGTGAATTGTCCTGAGATTACTATTATTACTATAATAAATCTTTTCAAATCAGCCGATGTTTATTTTTGCCATAATACGTGCTGTTACCATGTGATAATATTACGTACGTACTTATTAAACTATTAACTTATTATTAAATTATTAACTATTTATACTGTTTTAAATGTGATGCGTTCATTATTTATATTTCCTTTGAATTAAAGACAAATGTATATATATATATATATATTTATATACACTTGCACACTTAGTTGATCCAGCCACGATCCGTAGATATTGCTGATCCACTGTCTCTCTCTTTCTATCACTATCTTTGTATTCTAATATGCGATGTTGCCGTTCCGGCCGAGACCATGCGTTGTTGCCAAATGTATTCGTCGATAGTAGTAGATACTTATACTCGATATATATTTTTTCAACAATTTCCTGCAATAGTGAATCCGTATCGGCATTTTTTTTAAATGCACAAAGATTTTTTGGCTCTGAATATATTTAAAAATCATTTACTTGTGTGTTGATGAATTTATATACTAGTACATGAAGTATCTAATACTTGTTTTGATTTGAATAGGTAGCGATATTATGAATTTATTATACGTAATCTAAAGATTTTGACGAAATAAAAGTAATTAGTTATCTGTTAACCTTGACTTCATGCTGGCACCAGTATTATCAGATGATGAACATACTCTTCGAAAACTTACAGCAGAAATATCGTGTTTGGACTCATTAGATAGGTCTCGATGAATAGAGTTTAAAAAACTTAAAATAAATGGTACATTAGAAATAATGTATAAAAACCCCTTACGTAAAATTCAACCACTTTAAACTTAATAATAATAATAATTAGGAAAAGAGAAAAGCTATACATGCACTGAAAGTAATTGATGCCTTCCACACAATATTTTCAGTATTAAACAACTCTGTTTGTTCAGTAAAAGTGTAAATACACTGGTAACCTTTAATCATATTTTATATGCAAACATTACATATACAAACACTAAAGTTTTATTTCAGAATAGCCAGTAGTTTTCAAGAAATAAGTCTTTGAAATTGTACGTGTAACTTATATATATACCTACTAGTTTTTTCACCATAACAAACAACACCAATATGGCCTAGTTAGTAGTTTACCTGTGTACCAATTAATAATAATAGTAATCTCAGGACAATTCATACAGCTTCATCTAGACCCAAGTTAAGCTAGCTGAAGATTATGTTATGGGTACTGATATAAATACAAAGATTTTTTTCGTAAATACATATATATTATCTATACATAGAAAACACCCAGACCGTTACAAACAATTTAATAATAAGTTAATAGTTTAATAAGTACGTACGTAATATTATCACATGGTAACAGCACGTATTATGGCAAAAATAAACATCGGCTGATTTGAAAAGATTTATTATAGTAATAATAGTAATCTCAGGACAATTCACACAGCTTCATCTAGACCCAAGTTAAGCTAGCTGAAGATTATGTTATGGGTACTGATATAAATACAAAGATTTTTTTTTCGTAAATACATATATATTATCTATACATAGAAAACACCCAGACCGTTACAAACAATCATACTCATGAATACAAATGTTTGCAGCGTGCGAGGAATCGAACCCTCGACCACCAAGCAGGAATCAAAGCAGTGTGCTAGCTAAATCGCTAGACTACCGACAACTAGCTGTACACCCGACTTCGTCCGCGTGGAATTTAACTTCTTATATTTTAGAAAAATAAAGTTAAATTCAACACGGACGAAATCCCGTGTACAGCTAGTCATCAATAAAAAAAACACGTAGGTATCTCTAATATATTATACACTAGCTGTTCCCGCGACTTCGTCCACGTGGTTTTTAACTTTATTTTTCTAAAATAAAAGTAGCCTAAGTTACTCCTTATTACATCAGCTACCTGCCAAAAAAAGTCCCGTCAAAATCGGTCCAGCCATTTCAGAGATTAGCCGGAACAAACAGACAGACAGACAAAAATTGTAAAATATGTTATTTTGGTGTATGTACCGTATTTATATTCATATGCAAGTAGTAAAAAACGGTTATTTCAATATTACAAACAACAGGCTTCAACATTCTCAAGTACCACAAAAAAGATGTTTTTTTATCAAATAAACAGTTTTTATTAAAAACAAGCTGTCCCCGCGACTTCGTCCGCGTGGAATTAAATTTATTTTTCTAAAATAAAAGTAGCCTAAGTTACTCCTTATAAATCAGCTATCTGCCAAAAAAAGTACCGTCAAAATCGGTCCAGCCATTTCAGAGATTAGCCGGAACAAACAGACCGACAGACAGACAGACAAAAATTATAAAAATTGTTATTTTGGTATATGTACCTTATATATATTCATATGCATGTAGTAAAAATCGGTTTTTTCTATATTACAAACAGACACTCCAATTTTTATTAAATGTATAGATGTATAGATTATTATTTATTTATTTATTTATTCATCCAAAATAATACAAATTGTGTAGGATAACGTAATAGTAACATTACAGTAAAATTTTGTCAACAACATAATAGCAACTTAAACATTAAATCTCGGTATATCTATAGACTAGCTGGCCCCAGCGACTTCGTCCGCGTGAAATTTTATTTTATTTTTCTAAAATAACAGTAGCGTAAGTTACTCCTTATTACATCAGCTACTTGCCAAAAAAAGTCCCGTCAAAATCGGTCCAGCTATTTCAGAGATTAGCCGGAACAAACAGACAGACAGACAGACAAAACTTGTAAAATATGTTATTTTGGTGTATGTACCGTATTTATATTCATATGCAAGTAGTAAAAAACGGTTATTTCAATATTACAAACAGACACTCCAATTTTATTTACATGTATAGATGTATAGATTAAAAAAAAAGTAACAGTCATAAGGCTAGTCGTATGCCTAATATATATAATAATGTAATAAATTCATTTAAACAGAAATTGCGGGAACATTATTTAAATTTGTAACTTTTTTACTGTCCTTCTCCTTTTTTCACATCTTTCTGTTATATCCATATAGTTCTCTCTATATTTTCTGATTTTCTTACTTTCAATTTGAGACTGTACTTATAATTTGATTATCGGATCATTATGTATTTACTTATATATAATATTTATACATTTATGGGTTATATTTAGATATATATTTATGTATGTATATTGTTATTTTTTTATAGAAATGTATATTTTGCTTATCTTTATTATCTTTATAAATCTTTTTTTGACATTTCTTATTTATATTAGTGCACCGCCAATAATCTTTCGCTGCACCACTCATGGTTGCCTGGTAAATAACGCGGCAAAATATTAAGTCCGCCACATGTACAAATTTTTTTGTGCATTAAAGTTAAAGAAATAAAAAAAAATACACTACTGTTTAATGAAAATGCGTGTTGTCTAGTGCTTTGAGATGTATCAAAATAAGGTCAACAAAAAAGTCCGTGATGGTATATGTCTATCTCTTAAGGATAACCAACAATAACCATTTTTTATCTTTTACATTTTACGAGATTTTTTTTTATCGTATGTTTCCCTTAAAATCATGTAAACTATGTTATTACGTCATAATCTAAAGAAATAATAATATTTTATAGTGACATATCCACTATAAAATAGTAATGTAAGTAGCAATGTAATTCGTTACGCGCAAATCAGCTGTTATAAGGTCAAAGGTCGGTGCACCCCGCGTATTTGATAAATAGTGCTTCTCTGGATGTCTTTAAGAGAAAATGGCAGTATGTACGTGTATATGTACAAGTCCTTAAGTGTTAAGTTTTTCAAATGTACATACAGTAAAGAATAAATATTTTTAAGTACAGTACTTACGTACATTAATATAATACCTACTTTTTACTTGTATCTATTGTTATCAAAATTAAATTATAAGTTCTTAACTTGACCACGACTATGTGACCCTCTCTTGGCGCCAAAACGAGTGAAAAAATGAACAGCATACGACGACGACGCAGTACCTATAGAGTGGAGCAACTGCTTATTCAGTTTTATTCAACTATTTAGTCCCTCCACCGTGACAATGAATGGAGGCGGATATTACAATGTACGTAGCATTGCGAATATAAAATATCTAGATTAGGTATAATAAATTCATAATTCATAGGCCGTTACGGTATCAGAGCCAAAGTCTTCTTTCTTTGTTTATGTACTGTTAGATGCGACAGCGACTTTGTTTTTATATTACTATGTAATGATTGATATACCTAAAATAAATAAAATATCTGAGGTTTGGACAAAAATTCAAAAGGTACTTAATTTTTAAAAAGTATTTTGAAAATACCTATTTTGCATTTAGTATTTGAAATACAAAACACAAAACTATTTTTGTTTTTAGAGTGACATTTCTATGAATTCACTGTCGATAGCGAGCGGTGCGATGGAAAAAGATAACCGTTTATAAAAATATAATAAATAACCCTGGACAATTAACACAGACTGATACTGAACTGATATAAATAGATATTTTTATTTTGTAAATACATATATAATATACATATAAAACACCCAGACCGATGAAAACAATCGATGACCGATGAGTACAAATGTTTGCATCGTGCGAGAAATCGAACCCGCGACCATCGGATGTAAAGCGGTGTGACCACCGAGGCAGTCGAAATATATAAATAATCTTATGAATTTAATTTATTCTAATTTGTTTGTGTGCGCGGGGTGCGGTGTACGGTGCTCCCCCCTGCCTCCACCGTTGCTGGAGCTTGCATGTATGGAGCATTGCGAATATAAAATATCTAGATTAGTAAATTCATAATTGATAGACCGTTACGGTATCTATATATATTCGGATTAAAATAAGTATCGCAGTAAGGACCAGTATATAAAGTGATCAACACAATTAACTGATTTTTGAAATATATATAAAGAGCCAAAAAGTCTTTGTGTATTCAAAAAATATCTAATTTGTTTGTGTGCGCGCGGTGCGGTGTACGGTGCAGGGGGGACCCTGCCTCCACCGTTGCTGGAGCTTGCATGTATGGAGCATTGCGAATATAAAATATCTACATTAGTAAATTAATAAAGTCATAATTGATAGACCGTTACGGTATCTATATATATTCGGATGAAAGTAAGTATCGCAGTAGGGACGAGTATATAAAGTGATCAACATAATTAATTGATTTTTGGAATATATTCAGAGCCAAAAAGTCTTTGTGTATACCAAAAATTTAGCCGTTCGGAGCCTCAGTCACGAATTATTAGTAAAAAAAATATATATATATATATATATATATATATATATATATATATATTTATAAAATTCAAAACACAGCAAGAAATAAATATAATAATTGTACTATCAGAGTTAAGTACTATTTCCACTGAGAGTTTCACAGCTAATCATGAGATAGCATTTAAAATGTCTTTAATATGTAATATTATGAAATATAACATGTTATGTAGCTTGTATCAGTTTATGTCAACAGTATACTGTGTCTATCTATATTAATATGCTTTATTAATTCATTAATAAACACATATCAAAGTATCAACCAATATAATATATATATGACAGTATCTCAATTTGGGAATATAACCACAATCAAGACATATACCTGGACTATGCCTGTGATTGTCATTTATCTGAAATGGGATCATCAAACATATATGTATACCTATGTAAAGAAATAACAATTCTTCAATTCAATTCACGTAGAACAAACACACAAAACTGAACAGTAAGTTTGACTAATTTACTGTGAATTAGCAACAAACTCAGCAATACCATTACACTGTTTATATGTATAACATGGTACGTGTTCTCATGTTCAACCTGTATGTCAACATAGTTAATGTGACTGTTTCCAATCTGTTGATATCCTATCATACTCTATCATAGGCATTAATAACATAACAATAGTTACTCTGTATTTTAAACTAATTAGATATCCATGTTGTTTTATACTTAATGTATTCATAATACTTCTTTCTTAGGTATATTGTATACCTCAATATCGTGCTACATGTCATGTCATTACTCTCGCAAGTTATCGTACATACTAAATCTATTTAATATGTAGAAAGCAATTCATCCAAAAGTTCAATAAAACAAGTGAGATACTGCGTTTAATGGTATGCGTGTTATTAACGTAAATTCACTTACCACAACTTCTAGTCAGAATTACCTTACGGTCGAATTTGTAGGCGGGATTGGTACCGCTTCTGAACTTTTAAAATCACTAGTATCATGACGACTTAGGCGTAATGCCGGTTAGTCAGGGAGAGAAACACCTCAATGCCTACAATATTCACAATTACCTATCTCTTATTTGTTTTTATAATAATATAAACACTTTCGCTCCAAAACTCCCGCTGCCTACGTTCAATCATCCGTCATCCACTTGTCAATGTCACATAGATTACTTTGGCTCTGGCCTCTGACGTTCCGTTTCAGGTTACATGATTATTGACTTTACCATTTTTAATTAATGGTGCGTCACACGATAGTTAACAGTTATGTATTCAATATTTTTTCTTTTTGAGTATTTAATTGAATTAGTACTAATTGGTGGTTTGTATTCACACACTTAAACTTAAAAATGTAAAGTAATAATAAAATTATTTAAAAGAGCAACACGCAAGTTTCTTGCTCGTTCTTCTTGTGATGAGACAGCTTTCCGAACGAATGGTAGATTAAAAAAAATGTGATGACTATTCAAAAGTGCTTCAATGTAAGTTTATTTGAATAAATGATTTTCTATTCTATTCTTATTCTATTCTATACGGGTGTACTAGTAATAAACCTTTTTTACTTTAAGAAAATTTACATGGATTACCACTGTTATTGTCAAATACCTTTTTTTATGTTTTATGACTTTGATTACGTGACCTTTTGAGAGTCCTACTTTAACAAGTACACTATATTCGAAGTTTTACTTCTGTTTTCTATCTCCGCCAAAGTTAATTACAACTGTTTCATTCTTTAAATGTTTCCACGTCCGCGTTTACTCTTAACAATTATTTTAACTGTGCTCTTACACTACGACAGAACAATGTCTGTCGAGTCAAGTCAGTTAGTGCAGAAAAAATATGTTATTTTATCTTATTCTTGACTCATCATCATCATTTATATATTGTATGAGTGGTAAACATAAAAAATCGTAGTATCTAAACTATATATAGTATATAGTTTAGATACTACGATTTTTTATGTTTACCTTTAAATTAAATTATATATTTATAAATTTATTCATATAATAATAAATATAAGAAATGTTTCATTGTATTGTATAAATGCTCATTACCATTGTTATTGTTAACTAATAGTGTTAAGATTCATGTTCTTTTGTAAATAAAAATGTAGTTTGTACAACAAATTGTTACTAAAATTAATATATTTTTCATAACTTTTAAATAGAAATTAATATTTCTTTACTTCTACTTCTGCTGCAATAAAGAGTAATAAAAAAATAATAGTATGAATATATGTTTAGCGTGTAAGATGGGGCCGCTATTATTATGATTATGTGTTCTTGTGTTCATGTAGAAGAAGCAGGAAAGGAAATGAAGCGATAAGTCCAGTGATTGCTATTTACATTATGTATATTAACAAAATATTTACAATTGATATATATACAAGAAGGTGATTCGGTCTCGAATGACAAACTTGTTATTCTTCTTGCCCCATCGTAATTAGGCAACGGTGTTGCCGCACGATGATAGTAGATTCGCCACATATGTATGTATTTATATTTATTTGAATAAATAATTATAGAGATTAAATATATTAAGAATATTAAAAGAATTATCTATATAGCCATTAAATTAATTGAATGTAGCTAAGTATGAAAGAATGAGTGAATGACATAAGAGTGTGCAATGAAAAGGAGTGATTAGGAGAATGGATTAAGAATAGGGTAAGACAAAAATAAGTGTTACTATTAAAAATATATTGTGTTAATAAAAAGACTAAGAACAAGCTACCAGATTTTATTAAAAAAAACACATCAACATCACATATACATAACATACCTCCACGACTGTTAAAGCAAGTAGTAGAAAATCTGCTTCGAGCAGTACAAAGCTCAACATCACAGGCTTCATCCTCAACAACCAGTGGTTGACGTCAAACGTCGCTTTGATGACAACATAACTCTATCGACCACTGAGTCGCTTCTCATCGCTGCAGACGCTCACCACGCGACAAGTTTCATCACCAATCAAAAGGGTGAATACTCCATCCCTATGTAATATTAAAATACAATTGTTGTTACAATAAACGCTTTGAGCAGTATAAAACTCAATACCACAGGCGCCATCCCCAGCAACTAGTGGTTGACGTCAAACGACGTGTTGATAACGACATAACACTATCGACCACTGAGAAGCGCCGCTCATCACGCGATATGTTTCATCACCAATCAAAAGGGTGGATACTCCATCCCTATGTAATATTATTGTTGTTACAATAAAGGCTATGAGCAGTATAAAGCTCAATACCACAGGCGTCTTCTTCAACAACCACTGGTTGATGTCAAACATGGCGTTGGTAATCTGAGTTTATTTCAATGGGCATATGTTTTATTTTAAACCCGTAGTGTATTGAATGAATAAATCTAAACACAATACTACCCAATATACGAGGTTACATCATCAATTTCAGTCCCAGATAAAAGATTAAACGTCAAGATAAGAAATAATGCTCATTTTATAATTAAAATATTGTTATCAGTTATCACCTCAGTGTGGCCATAATTTTACAAACATCTACATCATTTCATTCAGTAATCACTGAACAAAACATAAGTCAAAGAGAGTCGTACCGAGCCTGCCGAGTGATTAAAAAAATAATACTGATAGTATTACCACAGATAACATAGTATTACATAGTATTACGTAGTCCGTAAAGGACACGTTGTAGTGATGAACGTGTCGATATGTTTTCAAGTAGTGACTTTCATAATAAGCTGCGTTGTGGCACAGAATCATGTACTTGCCAATTGGACAATTGAAATAGCTCAAAGATTAGTCGAAGGTTCTAGAGCTTCAAATGGCGATTTTTTTACTTTCCGTAATATACAGTATGGTGAAAGGATAACCAAAGAAACTATGTTTATGGTAAGTGTTTCTTTATTAAATGTTATTGCAGACTAGCTTATCGCGACGACGTCCGCGTGGAATTTAACTTTTTTTCTAAAATAAAAGTAGCCTAAGTTACTCCTTATTACATCAGCTACCTGCCAATAAAAGTCCCATCAAAATCGGTCCAGCCATTTCAGAGATTAGCCGGAACAAACAGACAGACAGACAGACAGACAAAAATTGTAAAAAATGTTATTTTGGTGTATGTACCGTATTCATATTCATATGGATGTAGTAAAAAACATTACAAGCTTATTTTAATATTACAAAACAGTCACTCCAATTTTATTTATATGAATAGATAAACTAACAAAATAACCATTCGCTTGTCTTTGTGTTAAAATGTGAAAATAAGATAAAATTATACAGAGTTAGTTGCAGGTTTATGTTACTCAGTGAAAGTGTTTCGTTACCTATAGGTACTCACTTTAGAGTTAGTCATGAGGGGTACTAAACTTCTTAAATACGTATATAGATACAAGCTTATATATTTCTTCCGGTTCTTTAATTTATTTATGAATATGATAGTGTTAATTAATTTCATATTCTCTGTTAATTTTATAATTTGCTGTAGCCTTCATACATATAAAAGAGATGTAATTTTTTAAAATTAGTTTGTTGTTAATTGTGAAAGCCTGTCAGTGGCTTAATATGACATTTATATTGATTTTATTTAAGTATAGTCAGCCTTGGTTTTCCTTTAATAAATAAATAAATGAATTACCAGTGGCCTAATTGAGACTAATACTTATATTGCTTAATAATATATCTCGATACAGATTTCATCCAATTTATATCTTATTAATGGTCATGACGTATAGTCATGATGCGCATTGGGATGCCCAAAACACTAAGTAATATAGTAGTAGTAGATAAAGTATCTTATCTGTGACTCTACGAAAATCAGCACCAAAAAGCTCGTGCGCTTGAGTTGGTGCTAGAAATTTGTTACTTTCTTTAAAATATAAATGTATTGGTCGCCAGTAGTCTGAAATTAATTTATTTCAATTTTTATTTGTAACCTCCCCACGCTCTTATTCATAAGCCTTATGTACTAAAGCGACCTATGCTGTTTAGTAAAAAGTATCTGTGGCTCAGATATACAATATCTAGTCTGTGTAATGTCTTTAATATTTAAGGAATCTGCTTTCCATACTTCCCTGTTCGCGTAATTTTCCATACTTGTTACTCATGCGTTACCGATTTTTCACCACACAATTGAACTACAGATTACAAAGCAAACACCTGGCGGCTTAAACAGATGAGTCAGATATAAGACAGATTTTTTATAATTTCTTTTTCGTTTATTTTTTTAGTACAATATAGAGATAATAAAAACACTGCATCTGCATATACTGGTTCAAAGATCTTTTTGTAATTTTTGTTATGATCGAATTTCGATAACTGGGCAACCGCTAGTAATTATGATTAAATTAACGAAATACAATCTTTTCTTAATAAATGATGATATTGATTTGAGCAGCTATCAAAAAATATAATATTAGGCTGTATTTACTTATGAAGAAAATCTCTACAACGTATCCTACGTGGATCATTAGTACGTTATAGAACAGTATTGAGTAAAACTTGTGTGTTAGAATATATTATATTATTTACATATTTTATTCTAATAGAGATAAAACCCTATGCCAGTCAATAACAGTCCACTTCGTCTGATCTTAACGAAAGTTACCTAAACATAATTACCGAATATAAAAAAACAGAATTTAATGATCCTCTTCGTTGCAGGCACCTCAAATGGCAAGCTCCGGTTTAAAAGTTACGCATTATAAGAGCAAGTACTATTCACCATGTTACCAATCACCGAAAACATATACAGAAGACTATTTAAAACTAAACGTTTCCGCAAAAAAAAATAATGTTTCTAAACCTGTCATAGCCTGGCTAGAAGGAAAAGAATATTCTTCGCTTGAAATGACAACTTTGTTCAAGAATCTCGTTATGGAGGATATTGTGGTGGTGACAATAAACTATCGTATATCTATATTTGGATTTCTATGTCTCGGTGTTCCGGAGGCTCCTGGCAATGCTGGCCTAAAAGATGTTATATTGGCACTACAATGGATTGAGGAAAATATAAATAAATTTGGAGGTGATCCAAAAAATGTTATGCTTCTTGGACATGGATCTGGAGCTGCAATGGTCGACCTGATCACTATGTCCCCATTCTCGGAAGATTTGTTACATAAAGCATTCGTTATCAGTGGATCAGCATTAGCACCTTGGGCTATATCTTATGACCCAATCGGTTATGCTAATATTGTAGCAGAAAACCTACAATACTCTGGAAAATCACCAATGGAATTAGCAATGAAATTTAAATCCACTCGTCTTAATGTATTACTAGCTGCTCTTGAGGTTGAATTTACCAATAATACCGCATTGTTTGCTCCTTGTGTCGAGAACGACAAACTTCAGAATGTTTTTCTTAACGATACCCCAATAAACATATTGAAGAGTGGTAGTTTCAACCATATACCTTACGTGGCCGCTTACACCCATAGAGAGGGAACGATAAAAGCTAAAGAATTTCTTGATTGGCGTCCCAAAATGGAATCAGATTTTACTCAGTTCATTCCAGGGGATTTAGAATTTGGTTCTGAAATCAACAAGACTATAGCGATGAATAATATACGTGAGTTCTATTTCCACAACACTACCAGTATTAACATAACAGAGTATCTGGACTATTATAGAGATACCTCAGTTATTGTGCCATTAATAAGAGGTGTTACAGCCAGAGCAGAGACGTCGACAGCTAACGTTTATTTACTTGAGTACGCGTACCATTGTATATCTAACGCTGACTGGCCTTTCAACGATATTTCAGTGGTAGAGAATGGTATTAAGCAAGGTAGCCGGGATAATGTATTGTATAAAAATATGACAAAGCACGAAGAAGATGCGAAGAGATCACTTATAAATTACATCATATCGTTCGCAAGAACTGGGTGAGTTCAAACTTTTTTTTATACAAACACAGCAGCACAGGGGACAAACGAGCTCGTGGCTCTGAAGATCAACACGTAAGTCTCATTCTTCGTGTGATGACTCTGCTTTCCGAATAAGTGATAGAATAATAAAATATATAATTGTTGAAAAGCGCTTACATTAAGTTTATTTGAATAATGACTATTAATGTTTCTATTACGTTTCCAGAGCACCCAATATAGTATCAGAGCACCCAGCACGGCAGTGGCTACCGGTCAACAATGAGACCATCAACTATCTGTACATCGGTGGTGCATGTAATCAAAAGCATACAGAAGAACTGAAACAGAATCCCTACTCCAAGTCAATGAAGTTATGGACCGATCTATATGACCATTACTATAAGACTCCCTTGAAGTATTCTGACTCCGGGAATGCTAATAATTATTTCCGTATTTTAATTCGAATTACTATATTAATTGGCCTATTACTCCTTTACTGCTGCTTTAGCCGAATTATTCGAAAGTAATATAATATTACTTTCGAATAATTCGACTAAGGCCAACCAAAAAACCAAACAAATAATAAATCGCAACGATATGGAAATGGGGAATAATCTGAATAACGAGTGATCTGTCCTTTTAAATTTATTATTTTTTGTAACAAAATGAAACAAGAATTTCACAAAGGAGAGAGAGAAAAAGAAGACAGAAAGCATAAGGTGTGAATATATAGATTGAAGACCTCGGTGGTCTGGCGGTTTAAGCACACCGCTTTACATCCGATGGTCGCGGCTTCGGTTCTTCGCACGGTTTTACTGTATATAATATGTTACGTACATATTATATATAGAAAAAACCCAGACCGACACAAACAATCATGCTCATGAATACAAATGTTTGCGCCGAGCGAGGAAGTGAACCCGCGACTATCGGAAGTAAGGCCGTCAAATCAACTTTTTGTATTGTTTTAGTTGTCAAACGATATGACAGTCTTGACCTTTTTCAATGTGGATTTTGAGAGCATGTCTAAAATTTTTTATGATTCTCTGTGATTTGTTTAAAAGTAATAGATTCATTTGTTTCTAATATTTACAATTGTGTACAAAATTGTGTTTAAAATGACATGTCTATCATATTATTTTTAATTTACACGCATACTATTTTTTTATTACATAATTAGTTATAAAAGCACGACATATTGTATTGACTGTTTTTTATGTTGGTGATCCTAAAAAGTAAATAAATAAATACTTTTAGTAGGGCCGATATTTTTTTTGTTTTGAACCTATTTACCTAAAACAAAAAATACGACAAGGAATTGCCTAGAGCTTGATATTAAGTTTATTATTATAGATATTATTATATAGATAAATATTGTTGTATATCTTATAATATACCTATTTTATACTATTATCTTAATGTAAATGTCCTGAAAAGAATATCATTTCATATTCCACTATTCAGTTCATTATATTTAAATCAAAATGTTTTATTTCAAACTTGCGTTACTGGAACCTATTTTTTTCTATTTTTTAACAGAGCTTAGTTTATGAGTGATAAACCGTGAAGCCTGTGAAGACACCAGGAGACTTCCGCGCTTTTAGGAGGAGCTGGCTATTTTAGTAGTCTTGGTTCTACACGCACAACAGCCCAGATGAGAGGCCAACTGCGGAAAATGGAGTCCAACTTACCTTTACATTTTATGAGTGCTAAACAACTGTCTATCAGGTATTCTTATATTTTTTTTTATTAAATACATGTGGAGCATGATAAGATGAGCTTGAGGTCAGTTCAGTTAGCCCATCGTTGTAAATTCACCATGAATTTGTCACGATCTTTTCTAGGGGAACCGCTAGTGACTCGCAATTAACTCAGGGCAGCGCTAATCGATAGGGCTGAACTCATTCGAAACTGTTATAAGTAGGGTTACTTGTAAGTAGGGTTGCTATCCATCTGGGTATTCTGGATATTATGAATATATAAAATTAATAATAATATTATGTATATGAGCGTCCGGGGCAATGTATGTTTTATTGTTTAGTTTTAATATTAAAGTATATTAATAATTTGTGTTTTATTAAAGAACAAAAAATCGAACTGATTATTAACAGAATTTATAACAAACTGTAATTTGTAACATTTAATTTTAAGGTATGAAAATAAATAAATAGGTGATTTATGACATTATACTATTTTTTATTATATTGACTATGACTAAAAAACCTATTGACATGTCCGGGTTCTGTGACTATAACTAGACTGACTAGTTCTGGGACTATAAAATACGGGGTTTTCACGCGTTTAGTACTGTTTTACAAATTTTAGAGATGGCAACCCTACGTACAAGAAATTCAAATTAAAAAAACTAATTCACATGATGGTAAATAGTAACCGTCACCAATATATACATTAACAGTGCTACTGGCATCACGTTATCATGTGATGGCCGTGACACTTTATCATTTTTGCCTCAGTTTCAAACGACTTTTTAAGTACGAGGCCTACATTCGTAATTTTATCAGTATAAATTAGGGCTTTATTATGAGATAACTGAATATGGTCTGAATATGGTGGAATGGTCTGTTCAGGTTGTGACACTGATTAAATTTTTTCTTTGCGATAGCATATGCTGGTGGTCACTCTATTCTCCCAAATTTGAATTTTAATAACTGTATTTATCATAAACATGTTCCACTATTATTTGAAAAAAATACGAGCTGTGTTTCTTGTCAGTTCTTCTCATCTCGATATCATTCCGAACTGACGGTAGATTTGACATATCATAAGAGTCTGTAATAGACCTACATGAATAAAGATATTTTGAATTTGAATTTGAATACTAATTTGAACGAACGAAAATTCGTCTGCTTTTTAGCACACACAAAACAAAGTGTTGTTGGTTGTAAATAAAAGTAGGTAAAGATCAATATGGTATATATTTTGCACTCCATAAGGAATACAAAATTCCCTTCATATTTATATGTAAAAACTAGTGTTTATAAATCTAAAATAGACTCCCTCAGAGACAGATGTCATCAGTTTTCTAAACCTTTCATCAAGCTCACAAGAACTAGGGGTTGTTTAAGTATGCTGTAAAAATTTGGAACGACTTGCCCCCGCCAGTTCGTTCAACACTGATTTTATCCTTATCAATATTTAGGCGCAAATGTTGCAAATGGTTACTGCAAGAACAATCCCTCGTTTCGTAGTATTGTAAACTACTGCGTTGTGTCGATATGTGTGCGTACACGCAAGTCTGCGTCTGATGGTATATCCTTTGATAAAATAATCCTGAATAATTCTTAGTTTTAATTTAATGTTGTAACTAATCCTGAATAATGTTTAGATTCTATATATATAAGTTTGTTATTGTCCAATCTTATTAGTTTGTAATCTTGTTACAATTTTTATCTTTACTTTATTAGTTGTAGTTTAGAACTTAACTTAATGTGCTATCATTGTCGTCGATCTCATATTGTATTATTTTACTGAATGAGTCTATAACAGAATAACAGAGAGGGTGGACTCACTGCCCTCACTGAGTTATAGACCGTTCGGTCTCATTCATTAGTTTTAAATTATATTATTGTATGGGCAACAGTTGTATTGTGTGAAAAGTTTTTGTTTGAGACAAATAAAGATTATTATTATTATATTATTATTATATATCCCTCCCTATAAAGGAGATTCAGAGACCTATGTATGGTACATTGGGAGAATCTCCTTTATCATTCTTTATCGTCAGGATAACCTCCACGCAGTTCCCCCTGGAAATCAACGAGCTATATTCTTAGCGAATTTGTCACATCTAGACACAAGGTGGGTAGTGCCCACACAAGCATGCATAGAGATCGTAATGACACGACTTTGGCGTTGCGCCAACAATAACAACTAACAAGAATGTTATAGTGTGAAGTAAATGAATTTTATGTTCATTGAAACAATATAATACGTTCAGAAAGTAAACAATAACTGGATGTTTTGTCTATGCTTTTTTTTAATAGTAAAATTTATTTATTCCATTCCATTATGAATATTCACAAAATTGTTTTAACATTAAACATATCGCTGATTAAATGCCCAAGCGCCACAAGACGCAAAACGGTAAATTTTACCGGAAAGCCTATCAAAAGTTTCACTGTGTTAATTATACTATTTTTACGAATCTATAAAAGGTATATCTATGTATTAGCTTTAAAATCATGGGTGTCTTTATTAATATAAAAATTATAACGATTTAGATATCTACCATTTTTGGAAAAAAAAATATTTCAGTTTTTTTTTGCGTTGTGGCCCTTTGGCATTTATTCAGCTAAATATACAGGATATATAGAAATAGAAATAATCTTTATTCAAATAAACTTAATATAAGCACTTTTGTATAGTCAAGTTTTTATTCTACCACTCATTCGGAATGCAGATTCATCACAAGAAGAATAAGCAAGAAACTTGTGTGTTGCTCTTTTAATATTGATTTACTTATATTTAATTAACAACAAGGATTAGGCATGCGACAAACAATATAGAAACCGCTACGCACTTAATCTCTGTTCAATCAGATAACATTGTCAGCGCTATGCATTTTAAGTTAGATAGATATTTTCTACAAAAACGTTATTATCTTATTATCTTCATTATTATAAAAAGCTTTATTATAAAGAATATATTTTATAACAATTTTTTTCTGGTAAATTCAGTATATATAACAATATAAATGAATGGAACTGAATCTGTCCTACGAAAACCTGTGTTACCGAATTACGCCCCCACACTCGGCTAATGGGTAATCAGACAGTTTACAACTTTGAAAAGAATTAGAAAAATTCAGACTATAGAACACAGTAGTATATGTGTGCGTGTGTGTGTATGTGTGCATGTGTGTATTTGTGATGATGATGATCTAAATCTGTAGATCAATAGACTGTGGTTACGGCATATCCTGGATATGTAAATTTAAATCTTAACTACAGCATATTGCTATGTAACTGGTAACTGTGTAGACATGTCTTATCTGTGGTGGACAATAAACGTAGCAATGTATCAATTTGTAATAAACACTTAATGATATGACCACCTTGTTGTGGTCTTTCGCTAATTAAAAATGCTGACTATCTCTATACATTTATTATTTACATTCATTTATTTTCATGCTTAAAACTGTATAGTACCTATACTGATACATACAAATTATGTCTAAATCGATAATTAGCAATATGTACAGATTCCACATAATAATATAGTATATATTAGATTATAGGTGTATTCTCTTAATATGTAGTAACATTTTTGTGACATATTCGATTTCTAGCACTTGTAAGATACATTCATATTTATTTATATATAAAGAATGGTCACTTTTATCATTACTAGCTACCCGCCCCGGTTTCACACGGGTGTACATGTATTACACATATAAACGTTCGTCTTGAATAACGCAGTCTGTTGTTAAAAACTTCATTGAAATCCGTTGCGTGAATAAACCGCGGAAGCGACTTCATTTTAGACTATGTAAAGATCTGTAAGAGATCACGGATCTAAAATAGGAACACTATATAATGTTTATACCACAGTAACATTATACGCGTTGAATAAAAATCTAATAAATTGTTTATTTATTTAAGTCAGGCAGCTAATAGCCCGTATTATAAATACAGATAGACTAACATACATATGAATAAACTAAATTAGCCATTACTGCAAACGACTACTTTGTTGACAACAAAGATAACATAATATTGTTACTGAGATTTTATAAAATTATGTTTTTGAATATGTAAGTTGATGGTGGAATAATAAATAAATAAAGAGAGATATAAAAAATATTATAATATAAAATAATCCATATAATCCTCTACTGGTGCCCCGGTATACACTAACCGCATCTTAGAGCCGCTTCTGCCCTTGTGTCAGAACAGACATGTGTGGAACGAACGCGGCTCTACCGCCCTGCTCAGTCTCAGGGTTCTAGTCCGCCGACCACACAAAAAAGGACGATGGACTGGTGCGCCACATATTCCATCTCCCCCCCCCCTCCTCCTCCTCCTCACAACACGTGGCGGTCCAATATACATGGTCATCGCGCATGTCTTATAAATAAATGGATCTTGATTCTGACTCAATAATCACTGTAAATGTATTACATTTTTATTTTATAAATTGCGATTGCTCAGAAATGCTGGTTGGTTTTTTTCTTTCTTTACGCGGCAAAATGTTTCTGACTGACTTGATGAATGAACAATGATAAACAAACCAAACATTAATGCGATAGATCTGTAATCTGGCTCCATATCGCATTGGATTGAAATACATCTGGCGTAATATAGACATGTCCAGTGTTTCTTTCAACTTGACTTCAACAATTGAAAATAACTTGTTTGTTTTATCAGTCATTAAATATATATTTATATACGGTCATGTTTTTGTTAGCAACCGGTTCTTGACCGTAATTACACAACACTGAAGAGTTTAAAAAGATTATTGAGTATAGATAGATAGTAGCGTTGCAGGTATGGCAACCATAAGAAAATCCTCGTGCAAACACGATATTTATGATTTTCGAGAACATGTTAGTATAATATTTAGAGCG
Organism: Achroia grisella; assembly: GCF_030625045.1. Taxonomy (NCBI): domain Eukaryota; kingdom Metazoa; phylum Arthropoda; class Insecta; order Lepidoptera; family Pyralidae; genus Achroia; species Achroia grisella. The sequence goes on from NW_026712926.1 coordinate 34,685, forward strand.
TTCAAAATACTATGATAAACGAGTGCCAAATTGAGCTAATGTACGAGATTTTATTGGATTTTTTTATTAATTCCTGCGTGGTTAAGTTGGTTGATTAAGGCTGGCAACTCTGATCTGTTATCAGTTAACTGTTATCACCCAATCACATAGTTGATAGCTCTATAATAACCATTTTTACTATAACGATTCAGTCATACATGAAACGTCGCGAACGTCGCATGTTACGCGCGCGCATGTCATATTAATAAGTTTGTGAATCATCGAAATAAAGTATAAGATTAGCACAATGTCTACTCTTATTTTGTGGCTAGTGGTCACTAGTATAATTGGTGTACATTCGCAAAATTTATCAGTAAACACCACACAAGGTTTAGTGGCAGGTGTAAAAGCGGGCGACGGAGATTATTACACTTTTTATGGTTTAAGATATGGTCAACCAACTTCCGATGAAAATAGATTTGTGGTACGTATCTTGTTTTCTATGTAAATATAAAAGCACATTACATAAGCGATTAGAGGTTTCGTGTTTGAAATTTTAAAGAAATTATATAGTTAGCAACATTTCATAACTGTTAAATAATATCAGATTGATTACTTATCATTTTATTAGTCATTACTGTATTTATCATTGCTCGTATGATATCACAGATATCGTATGGGTGCAGTACAAATGTTTAAATTCCTCGACTGTACTGAACTATAATATTCATGTTTTTTTTGTGGACGATAATGAAATGCTATGGTATGGTTAACGGTTTACGCAAGTGGGGCACCAGTGGAGAATAATAAGATATAAGGTCAGATTAGTTAGCCTATCGTGACAAACTTACTAGGGATTTTATCACGATGGTTTCCAGGAGTAACCGCGTGGAGGTCGACCGAACATGGTAAATTGGAGATTACTAGTTCCCATTACTAACAATGCCCTTTCCTCTATTCAAGTATTTACTAGGAATGGTATGAATGTGGTTTATCAGAAATGAAGTCAAGAGTAGTTTTAGTTTAGATTTGGTTTATCGAGTAGTATTAGGTTAAGTAAATAAGAACATTGTTCACTCAATCAGCCGGTCTAACCTTATTCACTCAATCATTGAAAATTAATATGTTGTACAGTCAATAAAATTAATTACCAATCCGCTTATCGAATATGATACTGCAAATTTTAACTATAAAAAGGATTGCCACGTGTTCAAAATTTAATGTAAAAGAATGTTTTAAAAATATAAAAGAATGTTTAAAAATCGAACTAACTAAACAAATTATTGTATAATAACAATTGAAGGGACAAGACGATCGACAAGTGTAGTGGACTTATAGTTCGCGACGGCCATAAACATGTTTGTACAAGTTGACTGCGGCCGGCGCTATTCGAATGTTCAATTTCCGATATAAAACGTCGGATCTGTAGAGCTATTCTGTAAGCATCACTTTCGGATTCGAAATCGAAATCCGCGGTGAGGTTAAACATTGGTATTCTGTAAAACTCGATAGCGATCAACAGTCCATGCTCGGAAGGCGCACCTCCATCCCGCTGTCAAGCCTGTGGACTGTAGTCGCTAGCGAGTTTTATAATACTAGTTATTTTACTACAAATACAAGTAAACTCGATAGCTCCAGGAACTTTATATTTTCAAATGGATACGAGTATCTTGAGTGAAGCGATGGGTGATGACATGACTTGATAAAATGCTTACAGAATAACAAGGTGTAAAAAATAATCGGGAATTCCGACTTATCGGAATCGAAGTCAATGCTTTATAATACATCAAGTATTTATTTACGTATAAAAACTTTGATTCACTCTATCTGTTAAGGAAAATTGCATTAATATCCGTTTCGTAATTTAAAAGAAGTAACTAAACACACAGACAACGGCGGTGTCATTGTTTTATATTATATATATATGTATATATACTATTATAATATTGATCTACTGTTGATATCATATACTGAGTATCTATATTACTTGACTGTCTTATCTTATACATAAAAAATGATGGCCCGGGTCATTGACTCATCAACCACATTAATCCCTTGAACCTACATTGAAACTTTTTTTCACATGTACTGTTTATAAGAAGTAAACGAGGATATGAAAGGGTTCATCGAAATTCAATTCTTAAGGAGGTAGAACAAATGTTTAGCGTTTGTATGGAGAAACAATATTAAGTAGACATTCCGTCTTAGTATTACATTTCATACAATATTCATAAAAATAAATAAGTACATGCATATGATTTTTTTATGAATCAGCTGCGAGCGTAATGACGCTCGCGGCTGATTTCATAAAATCATATATCACACTAGTGAGCGAATCAAATCACAATAGTGAGCGAATAAGCTGGCAAAAGTTAGTCAGATATAATATAATGCAATATTTAATCGAACAATCTTCTATTTTTTATAGGAAGACTCTAAACTCGCTGAACCATACCCAGGCGAATTTCACGCAGTTCATAAAGTTACTTGTATACAACCTACTGCACAAGGACAGTTAACAGGCAGTGAAGACTGTTTAGCGCTAGATATTTACACTAAAAATGAAACAGCTGGCAAACCTGTTATCGTTTGGCTTGAAGGCGAAGGATATTTGTCCTCTGAAAAGGAAATTTCATTCAGGAGACTCGTTGTGGAGGATCTTGTGGCGGTATCAGTAAATTACCGTGTCTCTATCTTCGGATTTCTATGTCTTGAGTTCCAGAGGCTCCTGGTAATGCTGGCCTTAAAGACGTTATATTGGCATTACAATGGATTAAGGAAAATATAGCCAATTTTGAGGAGACCCGAATAATGTTGTACCAATGGACACGGATCTGGAGCTGCAATAGTCGACTTGATCACAATGTCACCACTCGCAAGATTTGGTACACAAAGCAATCGCCATCAGTGGATCAACAGTAGCACCTTAGTTTTATCCTTACGATCCGGTCGGTTCCGCTGAACTTGTAGCATCAAAACTTTCTTACTCTGGAAAAACGCGAAGCGATTTAGCAAGATTACTAAAGACTACTCCGACAAATTTATTATTTCCTGCTCTTGATATTCCGTTTACAAACAACACTGTATTATTTGCCCCTGCTTGGAGAATCCTGACCTACCTAACGGTTTCCTTTACGATGCACCAACAGACATATTAAAAATTGGAAATTTTAGTCATATACCCTATTTAGCTGCTTACACCGATAGGGGAGGGCACAATAAGAGCTGCAGAATACAATGATTGGCTTCCCAGAATGCAATCAAATTTAACTGAGTTTATTCAAGTAGATTTGGAATTTGGTTCTGAAGCGAACAAGACGGATACGGTGAATTCCATACGCGAGTTCTATTTCCAGAACAATGGTAGCACCAGTAATAATAGTAATATCGACGTAGAAGACTATTTAGATTACCATGGAGATACCGTTATTCGTGTGTCAGTATTAAGAGGTACCAAAGCAAGAGCTGAAACGTCGAGAGCTAATGTATATTTACTCGAGTTTGCTTACCGAGGTTCGACAAACGATGACTGGGCATATCCCCATATACCACTGAATGGTGTAAAACACGGAGGTATTCTGGAATACTTATTTGACATCAATATGAGCGTCCACGGTACGAATGCATCAACGTCGCTCATCAACCATGTTGTGTCGTTTGCAAAAACCGGGTGAGTAAATATTACAGTTTTTTTTAACTAAATTACAGACTTGTATTTATGTTACCATGCCAAAACAAATTGCTTTTTGTTTTTTTTTTTCTCTCTTTGTGTATTTGTACACGCAGATTAGTATAAATTTAACTTATGATTTTACTGGAACTTCCGTAACATTTATTTTTAATTTCAGTTCAATCGGTCCAACCAAAATTTAATGTTTTATTAAACATTGTTTAAGATTGTAAAAAGTCGAAAATTGTCTGTACGTTAAGAATTCACAGCTGGATGACAAAGGATAAATTTGTTGTGGGTCAAAATATAGGCTAAAGAAATCTCCAGGTAGTTGGAGTACCTTTAGATGTGAGAAAAGTAGTATTTTTTCTATGTACATTATACATTAAGTGTCAAATCAAAATAATCTCAATTTTGATATTATCTACAGATGTAGGCATACACATTTTACATGTATGATTATGTGTATGTATGTGTATTTTTACTTTGCATCTTTTTCTTTATATTACTTTACTTTGCAGGCGTGTGCGTTTAATGAACATAAAAAAAGGTTATCTATCTATTTTATATCATACTCGTTATACCTATATCGCATAAAAACGAGTTATTTTTATGTGTATGTATTATCTTATCTTAATAAACGCGAAAGTTTGTGAATATGGATCTTTCTTACTCTTTCACGCAAAAACTACTCAATGGATTTTGATGAAACTTTACTGTAATATGGCTTATGCATCAGAATAACGCTAAGCTATATTTTATATTGAAATTTAACGCGGGTGAAACATTGTGTGCACAGCTATGAAATTTGAAGTGTCTGTTTGTTCTTGCTAATTTGAATTTACGTTCTGATAGCTAAGAAGTGAATTTCGCGTCTTATTTTTAGAAATTCTGTTTATTTTTATATAAAAAATCATTGCCACGTGGATGAGGCGCGGTTAACAGCTAGTATGGGCATAAAGTTGTTGTAATCTTATATAACATTAGTATTGTATTATATACTTATAGAAAAGGAAAAAATGTATTCATGAGTATGACTTTTGCTTTAATCTGGGAATTTTCCACTTATTTTGCACATATTTTCCGAATAAAAATATATAAATGTGTGTAACAGTTATCTACTGTCACAGTATAGCTCTGCTTAAAGATTAGATAGCGCTTTGTAGGGTTATCCTTGACGGTTATTATTTATTTTGGGTGTCATACAGACCCATTTGGTAGCCACCTCGGTGCTCTAGTGGCTACACACCGCTTTAATTTCGATGGTCGCGGGTTCGATTCTCGCACGGTACAGACATTTGTATTCAAAGTATGATTGTATGTTAACCAACACCCAGACTTTTTACCGGTTTTTAACGGTCTGGGTGTTTTGTTTTGTTTTCTATGTATATTATGTATAAAAAAAAATATCTACATTTATATCAAGTGCCTAGTTCCTGGCAATACGTTTGCTTACTGCTCTAGATGGCACTTTGTTAATTGTCCAGTATTATTTATTTATTTATATTTTTTAATTCAATGTCGTCCTCGTGGGTACCTCTCTGTTCTATTTCAACTGCTGCCAAACAGCTGACTTTGAAAAGATGATTAGCTGAAATTGTAAAACAATCAGGATAAGAGTTGGTTGATTTTAAAGTCCGGCTGCTCAGTTTATATTGCAGGTTATCTGCAGGTGTTGTTTTTGTAGTGATGTGACCAAATAACCTTGAAACGGACCAGTTTCATGTGGTTTGACTTTCAAAAACTATTGTTTTTATATTTGTCAATTCGTTAATAATTATAAATTTAAGCCCGATATTTATACGAAATTATTAAATTTTTAATGTAAATGTGACGTAAATTGTACGTCAGTCAAAGTTAGTCCATTCGATCCCGACCTGTTAGAAACGGAAAGTGAATAGCCGAACTATACTCATTGATACCGCATGGTAACCGGAATGGCAACGCTGTGAACACTATGACGTCATCTTGTTGTTTTTACTCTATGTTTTTAACACTAAACTTTACTACAGTTAGAACGATACAAAAAATCAATACCAGGTAAGAATGGGGCGTCTACCCTAAAACGAAAAATATGGCAAGGGGTCAAAAAATCCATCAAGTGTGTTACCATTAGTTAATTTTCTACTCCATTAAAAAATATAATTATGGTTTTCAGAACACCCGCATGGAGCGCCGTGTCTTCCCAGCAATGGCAACCGGTCGCTAACGCTGTCACAACTACTGCACACAGTGGTGCCATCAACAACCCTATATGAAGAATCGAGACAGAATCCACATCAATAAGAGTATGCAGTTCTGGAATGATCTATATGACAAGTACTATAGGGCTCCGGTTCGCGTGTCAGCTGCGTCCAAGTATAGCATTGCTCTGCCTTTGATTATTTTTATGACAATTGTTGCTAGTTCTAACCTCTCTAATTATTTGTCACAGTAAATGATGTCACTGTAAATATTATAAATATACAAATAATGTTATCATTCAAAATTGAGTCATGGGTTTGTTTAAAAGTGCAATGGCGTATCATTTATTTTCTAGAACAATTCTTGCATTGAATTTCACAACAATATTAACAATAGAAACCTTAGTGGACTTTATAAAAAAAAATTACTTTACCATCAATAGGACATATTATACTTGACATGTATATCTATGTTGATAACATACCTTCTAATCCGCATTGATAAAGCTGAGGATTTTTTTAATTGTTTGTTAAAAATTCTTTTGGTATATCATTATACATGAACATCTGACATCACCTTACAGCCAATATTAGTAAAGACACAAGTACATCATTAATATCACTTCATCTTATCTTATATTTAAATTCTCATGTCAGAATGTTAGTTACCATACTCTCGAAACGGCTTGATCGGTTTTTATGAAATTTCATATGCATATTCATTAGGTCTGAGAATCTGCTACTATCTATTTTTCATACCCCTAAGTAATAAGATTTATCTACCCTTAACATTTATTATTTTTATTTTTGGACATTGTTTATTTTTTAATGTGGCATTAAACATACAACCTCAAATTTTAGCTTTTCTACCATCAACACCTATTTTTTAATATCGATTTTAATAGCAAAACAACATTTTTGGAGTCCGGTAGTATCATCTAAATATACCTACCTACACTTAGGATATTTACTTTTCAATCATATTAATATTATTTTATAAATGGAAAATTTGATTTTTATACAGACTGACATACTTTTGACCTTATATAATTAGTACGGATATGGATGGATTTGTGATTACTACATTAATTGTACGACCCCCATACGACCGGGGCAGTTTAGTAGTAGTTTTATAAAATTAGATTTTATTTATACCAATAAAAATATATACGGCCTAGCTGATTGTAAACTGTTTCAGTAGCCTATAGACTCTTAGATAGACCAGTGGTGTCGCTTGTGTATGGGCTCTTAAGAAACGTTAATATAGGTATCTTTTATAAAGACTTTTTTCGAGGTTACCGTGGCCTATGGATACTTGATATTCAGTTTAAAGTTTAATATCATGTATAATGCAATATTTTGGTACCAACGAATATAAACCGTGCTCAACATAAAATAAGATGTTTTTTCTTGTTTCTTGAATTAAAATTTGACAGACGTCATAGGCCTCTAAGGATGAATTTATATGCGTAAATCCTCGTGAAAATATCATCTCGATCTCTACGTCTTAGGTTTTGTCATAAAGGTCAAAGCATCTTCGGCCTTATTACTTAGCGATAAGGTGTAAAGCGAAGTGCATGAAATGTTATCAGCGGAAGTAAATCCAGTCGCGCCCAACGTAATAGAATTGATATTGAAGGTTTACGCCTCTAACAATACTTTATATATGATGATTATTTGTAGTACACAATAATGAAATAAAAAAGCGTAATAAAATACGTTACCCATAGAAAATTTGGCTCTCACTTACCTGAAAAATAAAAAAAAATAAAATATATTAAATATTTTTTATGTATACATATATATTTATTTATTAAATATTTAATGCACAAATATAGATGCATATGGCGGACTTAACACCATGAGGTATATCTAACATTCCTTTAAGTATGCTTAGATTGTATGAAATACATTGCATTTTATAAAGTATTATAAATATATCACTGCCAATTGTACTTAAACTTATTTATAATTGCATGTTAATGTCAGTAATATTTGCAAAATAAATATAGAACTTAGTTCTAAAGATGTGAAGGAAATATCCCTCGATTTCTTTTTTATAGAAGATTATGTATAGACATAGGCACCCGCCTGCGCTAGCAGTATGCGTTAGCGGGACATCAATAAATTCAGTACTATTGTTTATAATGTCAGGTCAGTTAACCTATCGCGATGATTTTACCAGAATAGTGGAGGGGGCTCTTGCAGATCGATCTGATGGGGACAAGTGGCCCCATTCTTAACAGTCCCCTCCCCAATAACCCCAAGACAAAAATGGATCACATAAATTTATCTGAAACTTCCCTTCTTTTACTGCTTTCAGGTGAATTGTTGAGGTAATATTGTCTACCTATTTTCACTCAGGCAGTTTTTTCTAAAACAATAGAAAGATATTGTCAATTTTATCTCTAACACTATACTGTAAGACTCATTTTCGCTTACGTACATCACGGAGATTGTTAGTCAAACGCCAATAGTAAGGACGTAAATCTTATAAGAATATGTTCTAGAGACAATAGGCCGGTTTAAGGGTGTAGAGAGAAGTATTACTTGTGAAGTACTCGTGCGATTGATTTTATACCACGGTAGTGAATCTATGTATTAAGCGGGTTAATAATAAAGCATTAAATAGTTTATAAATATTAATTAATCATGGCTAGTGGTCAAAATTGAACCACATTCATATAAAATTTCAAGTTTGAACAATATCAATATCATTTGACAGTCGGCCGCCATCTTGTCGTTCAGTGTAATGTTTTAACATTACAAATTTCCTACATACGTAATTATATCGCCATCATTTAATAAATAAGTATATTTGTAATATGTATTGTAATGATGATTGTTCCTGATATAAATGACTAATTTGTTGATTTAATTTGTCATGCCTCAACGAGCTTATTACGAGGTACAAATATCCCTTCATAATTGTTATCCTCTACTCTTTTAAAATTTTATAACCTATATCAAAATGATTTATTGTATATAACTCCTATGATTGGCGAAATTTAGCGATGTTAATTTGCTTTTATTATTAACTAGAAACCCGTGTGGGCTTCGCGCGGATGCATTGTAAATCTTTGAATTTCTTGGCTTGTTCTATACTATAATATACCAATATTATACACATATCTAAACCTTTTTCTGGAATTTCTGTATCTATTCGTGCAAATTGCATTAAAATCTGTTGCGTAATTTAAAAGATATAACAGACGGCGACAGCGACCAAGTTTTATACTATGTATATGTATATTACATATTCTGGGTGTT